>NC_081558.1:147311992-147322733 GCF_022355385.1 Mustela nigripes | reverse complement strand
CATTTTAAGCCCGAAGACACCTCCAGATTTAAAGTGAGGGGGTGGAAAAGAATTTACCATGCTAATGGACATCAGAAGAAAGCAGGAGTGGCAATCCTTATATCAGATCAATTAGATTTTAAGCCAAAGACTATAATAAGAGATGAGGAAGGACACTATATCATACTCAATGGATACTAACTCTTTATTGGATATATCATTTGCAAATATCTTCTCCTACTCAGTAGGTTACCTTTAAGTTTTGTTGCTTATTAGAAAATAAATACTATTAGCTCCAACATCACTAAACCCTGAACCAAATATAAACCTGGCTGGCAAAGCCTATGGGGCTCCTAGCCTCAGATCTCTAGTTGTTACTTGATCACCATCTCTACTGCAGGTTGGAGATAAATGCTACCAAGAAAACTCAAAATTGATGTGCATCTGGATTCATATTGAGGCTAGTCTAGAAGAATTATTAGTCTAGTAGAACTGTTAGTTTTTGTCCTAAAAACTGCTTTCCTATAACCCTGTGATCTGCTATACTTCCACTCCAAAACCCTTCTGGATTTCTCCAATAATACCAGACCCAGCCACATGCAAAAGCCTACTCTGCGCAGTGCACCACGCTAAGCTCTATTCTCTATTTTCTTTCCACTCTATCAGTGTGTCAAATTTTAGTATGAATCAAAATCACACAGAGGGTCTGTTAAAACACAGACTGCTTTGGGGTGCCTCGGTGGCACATTCATGATCCCAGGGTCATGGGATTGAGCCCAACATCAGGCTCTGTACTTAGTAAAGAGTCTGCTTGAGATTCTCTCTATGCTCCTCCCACACATGACCTCTCTCTCTTAAATAAATATTTAAAAAAATATAGGATCCTACTGTCTCTGACAGGGTCCTGCTGCTAGAGTTTGTGATTCAGTAGGTCTGATAACAGCCTTGAGAATCTCCTTTCTAACAAATCCCCAGATGATGCTGATGCTGGTGGTCTGTGGTCCATACTTTAAGAACTATTACATTTCATGATTGGGAAGATAGCAAGAGTTACTCAAATGGGCTGGTTCCAAGATTTGACATTTCATAGCTATACACCCTAGGGCAAGTTTTCCTTACCTAGAAATGAAGTAATATCTAGCTTATATGGTTTCAACAGAATACAATATATAAAGTTCCAAACAGCTTCACATATAAGGAATATCCCACACTCTCCCCAGTCCAAACTCTATAAAGATTCCCCCCCACTTACTGGATTTCAGCATTATGTTACTCTGATTTCACTGTTACTTCCATATGTCTCCTATCAGTACATACTACTATATTTTTCCTCTATCCTAACAAACTTCTAACCTATTGCTCATTTATTCCACACTAAACATCTGGTTGTTAACACTAGATCTCTTTTCCAGCAGAGCTCAGCCTCCTTAACAGCTGTTCTATATTAACATTTGTACCTAGTCTCCCAGGGGTTATGTACGTGAATTCCACCTTATTTCTACATTACATACTAAAACAGCTCAGTTTTTCCCTAAGCAAAACGATCTTCTGCTCTTCTTTTTTTTTTTTTTTTTAAGTTGTTTTTTGTTTGGTTGGTTGGTTTTAGGTTGGTTGGTTTTGGAGAGGAGGTTTGTAAATGTGTTCAGTTTGTTGGTTAGTTGGCTGGTTTGTTTTCCTACTTGGGATACCTCCCCATCCACCTCTTATTTGTGAAAAGACTTGGCTGACAGATCCTCATTTCTATTAAAAAATATGTAAGTAAATAAAAAAGGCAGGCCTTTCACACTCAGTTTACTAGTTCTACCAAAGTCCCCAGGTTTCCTCTGATCATTTATCAACGAGATATTCTCCTGGAGGTCAGTCTTCTAAAAAACACTTTTATACTTTTATAACCTTCCCAAACTCCTCTAAAACAAAACAGGAGGAACAACTCTCAATAATGGGACAGAAAAGCTATTCTCCTCACAGCCATGTTTCTAATTCTCTATAGACAAAGAAACAGACTATGACAGACACACCCATTACAGAAAAAAATCCTTCAAAGTAAGTGAAAAACATTACTGTCAAATCTGTTATGCTGTGCTTATATATGACCCCTCAAAAGAAACATATATATATATAAAACCATATTTTATGTTGTTTTATATAATGTGTTTATATAAAGCATTATCAAATATGAAGAAATTATCTAAGTGGCACAGTATTAATAACGTCAAAGTATACCCAGAAGACAATCAACTATATACACGAACTCAACAACTATGCAACCAAATTTCAACTCCCTTGTGTGGATTGCAGATTGTGGTGGTGGTATTGTTACTACTATGAAAAAATGTACTTTAGTCATATATTCTAACATCTCCATGAATTAAAAAGATATACCATACCTTCACAGTATAATTGAAGTATTTGGCAGACTGCATAAATCGATGGAATCCATCACTTTCTTTCGTTGCTACAGTTATGACTAATAATTTATCTGCAAAGACAGAAGGGCTTACGTAAGATGGTTTACCAAGAGTTTAAATGATCCCACTTTACAACCTACAATAGCGATTAGAGTCCTCACTAAACCTACCCATCTATCTCCTGTTAGTTTTTGTAATGAACTCTTAAAAGCCACAGCAACATTGACATCACAGTCAGTACATCGTTTTTTTAACAATTAAAGGAAACCAAATCAGCACTGCTCTAGTAAATACACAGCTTTTAGTCACCATTTTATAAAGGAGGATGATTATTTTCTATCCAACATAAAACCACTTCTTAGTAGGAGTAGGTAGATTTAAGAAATCATTTCAAAATATCCATAAAAGCTATTAAGGAGAATCTTTATCAGGAAAAGGCACATTGGAAAATATACAAAGGAAGCAAATACATTAGCAGATATCAAAAGTGCTGGGACATTTCTTTTAACCATAGGACATGGAAGGACCCATGGACTAAGAAAGCAAAAATTAACATCTTTTCAACATTCTAAGCACTGAGCTGTATTGCTTGATTCTCACTTGTCTGTTACCAATAACCAAAAATCCACAAATTTATAAATGTCTTCTAAGTAATAGGCAATTATTGGAAATAGCGTCAATGCATTAAAGAATTTAATTAGAGGGGTGCCTGAGTGGCTCAGTGGGTTAAAGCCTCTGCCTTCAGCTCAGGTCATGATCCCAGGGTCCTGGGATCGAGCCCTGTGTCGGGTTCTCTGCTCGCAGGGAGCCTGCTTCCCCCCCCCCCCGTCTCTGCCGGCCTCTCTGCCTGCTTGTGATCTCTGTCTGTCCAATAAATAAATAAAATCTTAAAAAAAAAAAGAATTTAATTAGAAATAATTCCATATAAATCAAAATAATTTTCCATCAAATTTTTTAAATAAATAAAACAATATAATATATATATTATATTATAAATATAAAGAAATAGCAGATTCAACATTCATTAGTCAACCAAAAAAAGAAAACATTTCCATCGAGATAAATATCAATATTCTTAGGGTTTTTTTTCCTGGAAAAAGGTGTATCTCACATAATTTTCACCATTATGAGAAAAAATTTAAGGAAAAATAAGTTATTTTCATAAAGCTGTCAGGCCCCAAATGAATATATTTTAAGAGTGTTTTTAAACTAACCATTCTTTTAAAAAAAAATTTCATTTGTAAAGTTTCAAACAAGGCTTAACTAATTGAAAAAATGTGATATATTACCATTCACAATGAATTTTGAAAGGGAATACCAGATTTTTTGTAAATATTTTATACACAAATCGTAAGAATTATCCACAAGCTTAGATTTTGGTCAGATGGATTTTTGATACTTACTATTTTCAGTATGAAATTAACAGCAAGGATTTCAACATCCTTAATAGGAAAAGTAATGTTGGCCAGACCACTGTGTAGACAGAAATGTTACCAAATCCAATGACTCAGAAGGCAAAATTAAAAATGTGTAGTCTGACTATGTCTGGCAATCTTTTGCCAAATAAGGACTACTGTTGTTTTACTATTGTTTCTAATTACAAAACAAAACAAAAACAAAAACACCAAAAACAAATAATGAATTAGTAATTTTGTTAAAGAAAGTTATGTTTAATAGCATTACATATAAACATGTTTCCTCTGACCTGTTATTCAGCATCATTTCTAGGATGAGAAGTAAATCTTACTCAATTGGGAGCAATAAAAGAAGAAAGTGTTGACATGTACCACTCATAAGTTTTCACCCATCAATTCCAGAGTCTAACTTGGTCACCATTTATGAAGTACCCTATCAAAATTTTAACAAATTTGATACATACTTGATTTCACAATTGATTAAGGAATCAGTGGCAAAAGGGAAAAAGAATAGAAGGGAAACTAATATAGTATATTAATAGAATTAAGAGATAATTCAACCAAGTAAACCATGGAGTTTAGCTGGGTTCTAATTTGAAAAACTAACTGCAGAAAGGTATTTTTGAGAAAATTAGGGAAATCTGAACACTAATTGGATATTTGTTGTCTAGGAAATTACTGTTACTTTTTTATTGTGCTAATAGCATTGATTTTTTTAAAGAGTCCTCATAATTTCGAGACACATATTAAGTATTTACCCAATGAAATAATATGCAGTATTTACAGTTTGTTTTAAAATTGTCTGAGATTGAGAAGAGGCAATGAAGGAGGAGCATAAAGATTAAATAAGACTGGCCATATGTGATGACTGTTAAAACTGGATTCTTTTGTATATGTTTGGAAATTCCTACAATTAAAGAGAGTTCAAATTTATACACAATCCCTAATCTTCCAATAAGAAAAATTACAGAAAAATATTCAATATGAAACTCTTAACCATTTAAATAAGTAAAAAGAAGGATGAAACAGCAGAAATAGTCTAACCCAAAAGATTGTAATTTAATAAACTACTATTAGTACTTCACTCAATTCATGCACCACAACCAAAACGATAATGTGAGATGATGGAGGAAGGAAATGGGCTTGAATAAGGGGCACCCATCAACCATTACCAAAACCAATCTATAATGGTGTCAAAGAAAAGGCAAATGGAAGTTTAACTGTGACCAAATGTAACCTCTATTGCCACAGTCTGGTCCTATCATAAAATAGATTAATACAGTTTGCATGAGGAAGAAACACATAATGCATCTATAAAGTGTGGTAGATTAGAACCACCATTTATCAATGAAAATTCACACCATGGCAAAAAAAAAAAACACAACATACAAAAACTTCTGTAATCATCTTTATAATCCCCCAAGTGCCTGTCATTCTAATAAGATTTAGTAAATATGAAGTCGCTAAATATATAGCTCTCTATAAAAATTCAGATGAATATCAGAATTTCTCAAGAAACCAAGAAGTCAGTTTATCTAGAAATGCCATCAGTATGCTATATTCTCTCTTATTAATGCAGTTCTGGAGGCAGGAGAAATACATTGTTAAAGAGGCATTCTTTCTCCAAATAGTTGTTGCTATAAGAGCAGAATTTATCAATATTTAGTGCTGACCTAATTTTTCTTTTCAAAAGCAACCATGGGTTTTAAAGACAAAGTTTTGTGATAATATACCATCTCCAAATGCTAAACCAGCACATAAAAGTCATCTGAAATTCAATGTCTTAATGACAGTCATCACATTAATTAACTCAGCATTAGCCCTGCTGCTTTTGATCCTACTATGGAAAGAGAAGTTTATCTTTCCAAGAAACTTTCTCCACACAAAGTCAAACCAGTCCTCAATTTTTAAAATTTGCAGATAGCAAGAAAAATAATTCTAAAAACTAACTCATTTTATGACCAGTCCTTTAACAATGACTCTCAACCTTCTACTAAAAGAACATATCGTATCTTCTTAGTAATGGTTAGCATAGTGCAGGGACTAGCAAACTTTCACCGTAAAAGGCCGAAAAGCAAATATTTTGGGTTTTGTGGACCATATATAATCTCTGTCGTGATTCTTCTTTATATTTATTCTTTTTTTTAAATGCTTTTAAAACTTTTTTTAAATTATTAATTTTTTTTGGCTCTCTTTACAAAAACAGTGGATCAGATTTGACCTAAGAATCATAGTTTGCCACTGGGGTTGCCCAAATTAATCTTAAGACAAATTCTCAGGTTCAAATCCCAGCTCTTCCATTTATTTGTTAGAAATTGGTCAGCTCTGTATGTCTCCAATTATGCTTCATCTATAATATTATGTGTAATAATAGCACCTGCCTGATAGGTTTGTTGTGAGAATTAGATTAGTTAATATATACAAAGTGGCTGACACTGTGAAGTCTACATAAATCTACATAGATAATATCCTCTTATTTCTACTCAACAAATGCATGGATAAGGTAGGTTTTAGTTGTGCAAATCTCAGCAGGTTATAACTCCATCTCTAACCAGAGTTACACACTCAAGAATCTGATATCCCTTCCAACTCTCAAGATTTTATGGTGCTAGTAATGATTGAAACACACAAACACAGAAACCCAACCTCTGTAAAAACAGTTCAGCTTGAAGCTATTTATTCAAATAGTTTAGCAAGAAAATGCAGATATGACTTCTCAAATATTTACATTTTTCCCCATCTCCAAGGAGGCTATAACACTAACTCAAATTACGGCCATCAAGCCCAGGCTTCTGCAACAGTCTCCTAAACCCATTTAACCCACTCCAGTCATAGCTCTACAAAGCAGCCAGAGTGATCTTTTCAAAACACTCACTGCTAAACACCCTTAAATGGCTTTCCATTGCTCTTCAGAAGGTGCCTAAGTGTGGTCTTTGACAGTGGCCCTCTCCAATGTCATCCACTACCGCTCTCTCCTTTCTTCTCTCTGTTCCAACTGCCCTGGCTGTTTTTGACCCTCCAACAACACCTACTCCTTCCTACCCAAAGAGAAGAGCCTATACATCATTATCTAATTCACCTCCTGACCTCTTGATGGAGTCACTCCCTTTTGAAATTTCAGATTCTCAAAATAGGCTATTTCCTTAGGAAGACGGTCCCTGACTACCTCACTTTCAAGGCACTTAGCACAAATTGTGTATTAATATTCACAATTATTATTTGAGATTAAAGTCTCCCCCCCCCCAGCTAGACTATAAAGGTCTTACAGGATGTCTTTCTCAATACTACCCCTCTAAGGTATATCAGTGTTCAGCATATAGTAGGTTCTTAATAAACATTTGTTGAATGAGTAGATTCAGGGACAAGTAAATCTATGCTTCATATGTATGTATATATAAAATAATGTGTTCTCAACAAAAGCCCATGTCATTAGCTTTATTATCTCCAACTCACAGATGAAGAAAGTAAGGTTTAAATAAGTTAAACAATTTCACTAAAGCCAACCAACAAATTACTCGCAAAGCCAGGGATAGAACTTCAGTTATTTCTCAAAGTCCATTTCTTTCCATTGTTTCACGTGGACTTACTTGCTGGTGAGAAGTTAAGAGACTAGATACGAACTTTGAGTTTTACTACATCTGTAGAAAAGAGAGAATGTGGCAAGCCTGAAGCTTCTATTCTTAGAAAGACCTGCATGCAGGGCTGGTCCTTAGCTGCCATCTGGAAAACTGGATATAGGGAGGGTTCCCACCATTCCCAATAGGAATGGTTCATTGTGCCTAAAACGTAGAAACAATGTACTTATGCTGAACAACTGCTTTCCTTCAAGGAGCTTGGAATTTTGATATAGAGCTTGCCTATATGACCAGCCCCCACTAAAAACTTTGGGCACTGAGTCTCAAAGGAGCTTTCCTGATGAATAACATTTCACATGTGCTGTCACCGTTAGTTGCTAGGGGAATTAAGCAAATCCTGTGTGACGCCACTGGGAAAGGACTGTTGGAAGCTGCATCTGATTCCCCTGGATTGGCTCATGTGCCTTTTCCCTTTGTTGATTTTGCTTAATATCCTTTCACATCACAACAATAAGTATGACTTAAATGTTACATCCTCTTAGTCCTCCTAATGAATGGTTGAATCTGGGGGTGGATGGCCTTGAGGATGCCAGACCCCACATGCTTCTAATTACAAGCAGCAAGTCTTCATCTGAAAAAAAGACATTATGGGCCTAATTGGTTATGTGCCTGATAAAGGGATAGGTATTAGGTTTAGGGCTCAAAGGTCACACTACAGAGATACAGAAAAGACTCCAGACTCCAAAGAAGTATTTGGTACATAAGACACTCTGTTCCTTTGCCAAGAGTAATTTTATTTTTATTATTTGTTTTTAAGATTTCTTTATTTGACAGAGCAAGAGAGAGCACAAGGCGGGGGGAGGGGGCGTGGAGGTGCAGAGGGAGAGGGAGAAGTAGGCTCCCTGCTGACTGAGCAGGGAGCCCAATGAGGGGTTGGATCCCAGGATCCTGGGATCATGATCTGAGCCAAAGACAGATGCTTAATCCTCTGAATCACCCAGGCGCTCCTGAGTCATTTTATTTTAATGTAAATTGTGACTTCATGAATAATATAGCTAAGTCCACTTCTTTTACATAGGAGAAAACAAGACCTAAAGAGAAAACACTTGTTCAGGATCCTGCAACTCAGTGGTAACCAATCTAGGACTGGACTTCAAGATTCTCAGTTATTAAAAACATGGTTTTCCTAGGTCCTATTGAACAATTTTGTTGCTTTCTTAAGTACTGCGTCACCCAAACACTATGACAATTAAACGAAA
Organism: Mustela nigripes; assembly: GCF_022355385.1. Taxonomy (NCBI): domain Eukaryota; kingdom Metazoa; phylum Chordata; class Mammalia; order Carnivora; family Mustelidae; genus Mustela; species Mustela nigripes. Next base: position 147,314,097 of record NC_081558.1, on the reverse strand, counting down.
GCTAAGGTAGCAAACAAATCATACTCTGTGAAATTCTTGGAAAAAAGAAAAATCAAAAGAATAATGCCTCAAAAACAACTAATATCAAAAATTCCAACAAAGAAAAAAACCGAAAAGGGGTATGTCAGACATCAAAGAATTCCTTAGGATTTTTGTAGGAAAGGGTGGGGGAAGAAAAGGGGACACTTAAAAAAAAGTAAAGATAAACTTTCAACTACTAATGCTACATAGGGAACAGCTTCACACATTCCCATTCTGATGGATGCCTGAGCTTCCACAGCCTACTCTGGACAATGCACAGATCTACAGCAAATCAAGAGATATCCCATGGGGTAGAGGGGAAGGGCAGTATGTAGGGTGACCTATCACTCCAGTCAGCCCTGAACTAAGAAAGTTCCCAGAGCATGGGGATTTCTGTTTTAAAACTTGGAAAGTCCTGGGGCACCTGGGTGGCTCAATTGATTAAGCATCTGCCTTGGGCTCAAGTCAGGATCCCAGGGTCCTGGGATAGAGCTCTCCCTGCCCCCCACCCCCAATTTGGCTCTTTGCTCAGCAGGAAGTCTGTTTCTCCCTCCCACTGCCATTCCCCCTGCTGTGCTCATGCACACACACTCGCTAGCACTCTCTCTCTCTCTCTCTCTCTCTCTGCCAAATAAATAAATAAAATCTTTAAAACACACACACACAATTAAGACAAGACAAAACAAAACAAAAAACAAAAACAAAAACACAGCTTGGAAAGTCCTGAGCAAATCAGGATGATTTGATCCCTATGGCATTATGTGCAGTGGGATTAGAGAAGGTGAGATATTGCCTGTTACATATAAAAGACTGAATGACAAATGGTCCAGGAGCCAAATGGTAGGATAGCATCACGTTAAGGATAAACACTTCTAGAACCAGAAGTTTAACCAACACCAGATATCAAATGAAGCAGGACCAGAGTAAGACCACCAGAGGCCTTAGGGACCTAAAAGGTCAAAGTCGACAAAGACCACCTCTCTCCCTCATAAGTATTTCAAACCATAATATACATTTCTAAACTTTTTTTTTTTTCAAATAAAAACTTGTACATACACTAAATATCAACTTTTTAAAAAATGTTTTCTAATTTTCTTTAGGGGGGCCCATTTTTCCTGATAGTATATATCCATGTTTAGTTTATTAGGTAACCTAGTAGTGAATGAAAGACAAATTTCAAGACACGGACAAAAGAGATATTTAATATTATGCCTAATAATTCCTAGCAGCTAGTTGCTTTCACAGTGCTATGAGAGGTTAAAGGCATTTAAGAACAGCATTCAAACAGACAATTATATTACAAAAAACATCAATTTTAGCATACGTGTAGTCAGTAAAACTTGAATAACTATTAGGATAACATTGGAATTTTAGAATGAGGTGAAATTTTTAATATCAAAAATTGTGTGCTCTCTATAACCATATTAATCATAGCAACCATTGAGAAAATTATTTTAAAAACATTGATATAAATACATATTTAATAAATTTAAATAAATTTATACTTAAATAAATTTGTCTTCACTTAATCACAAAAGTATTTGCATACTCTGGAAAAACATTAATATGAACAATATAATCTTTTCAAACTGTGTAAAAACAAGAACAACAACAACAACAAACTTTAAGAACTTCAATTCAGTAACTCTCTTTGGTTATACCCCACCATCCTTCACAATAAATATCTGTGACCTAAATTTTAAGAATTCAACCTAAAGGTGATAGATAAGATGAAAATTAAAGGAGACCCACTCCTCTACAGTCATCCCCATCCCCTTCCAGAAACATGGAGATAAAAATGCAAGGACTTGATTGCAGCCAAACACTATACACTGAGTTCCGACAAATTGTTTCTGGAGTTTAGAAGGGGAAACTAAATTTTAAACACCAGGAATGATCACAGTAAGGGGGGCTTTGATCAGGGTAAACAAAACATGACTTTAAAAAATGAAAGGATAAAACGTACCCTACAGGCTTTATGAGAATAAAAACTCAAAAATGAGCCAATATATGAGACAGCTGGCCAAAACAAACAAACAAAAAGCTATCTTTTTTTTTTTTTTTTTTTTTTTTTTTTTTTTTTT